>NC_034187.2:67709031-67746531 GCF_002021735.2 Oncorhynchus kisutch | reverse complement strand
TGTTCTGTTGCATTACGTGTCACTCAGAGGTGGCTGGTGGCACTTTAAATGGGGAGGATGGGCTCATCGTAATGGCTGGAACGAATGATAATGAATTAATTCATTATTATGAGCCGTCCTCCCCCTACCAGCCTCCTCTGGTGCAGCTATACAAGAATAGCTAATAAAGGTAGACTCAGTGATATGACACAGATGCAACTATGAGCATTGAAGCGCAAGGCTAAACCAGAGACGGTAGAGAAAGCGAGACACCTCACTCCCTCATTTTTGGGGGATCGGGACAGGGCCACTCTGGTCTAATTATTACCCCCACCCCAGAGAGGGGTTGCCCCAGGGTGAGACATCTCACTGGCAATTTTTCTGTCGGGAACAGTGGGGCAAGCCGGAGGGGGCAATAAGTAGGCCAAAGCCAGCAGTTCCCACTCTCGGGTGAGCATGCCAGATATTATGGAGAAACCTTGAGCTCACATGGGAAAAGCATGCTCACGTGAGAGAGGAAATGCCCACTTTGGTCCTGTGGCTACCACTATATAACAGCGTGAAGCGAACCCGTGCACATGTGCAGATAGCATGTGTGACTGTGTGAGAGTGAAGTCTTGCATCTCACTCATCTCAATATCTGCAGTGCTGCTCATGACAACATCATACCTTTACCTTCTTCCTCTCATTACTTGAAAATTAGCTATAGCCATTTACGAGGAATCAGATTAGTTCAATATTCCTGGACAAATAAACTAAGTTATTGGCTATTCTAACCATATCTGCAGGTAACTGTGAATGTTTGCAATTTTATTTAACCCTGACACAACCCAACACTTTGACAAAAGATAGGCCTATTCTCCTCCACTGTGTTATGTTTCAGTAATTGACCACTCAAGTCCTCCTCTGAATCACTCAATAATCCCTCTTTAACCAGAAAAGGCCTTCACAGACACGGATATTGTCAAATAATGTTTTTTGGCCTCAGCTGAAATATTGTATGCTGATTTCACAAATAAGGAAGCTATTTTAAAGCAAATTAAGGGACTACAACTTTCAGACTCGACCATAACAAGACCCATAGAAGACATCGGCGAGGACATCGGTAAGCAAACTGACTACTGACATATCCGTGCTGTATTTAAGTATTGCGCTTGACGAAAGCACTGATGTTAGTGACATTGCCCAATTATGTGTTTGGGTCCGCTTTCCTCAAAACGAATCATTCAGAGAGGAACTTTTATGTTTACTGCCCCTTCAGGGACAAACACGAGGAGAGGATATTCTGAAAGCCCTTGTTACATTTTTTGCTGATGATAATCAAATTGACAGGTCAAATCTGGCATCTGTGTGCACTGACGACGCCCTAAACATGCGAGGGAAGGAGAAGCAACTCAACAATGAACATTGTGAAACAAAAACAGAAACAGACTGACCAATACACACTTGGATTACCTCACAAGGATAGCAAAAACAGACTATACATTTAGAATGAATTCAGTTACATTTTCGCTCATCCAACTACTGAGGTAACCCTTAATATGGGTCTTATACATGTGATGTAGCCTATTTGATGTGTGTATGTTTATTTATAATGTGCTGTACATAAAATCAATTGCATGTGCTCTATTGCTCTGAATTTGCTCTCAATTGATAATTGATAATATTGGAAGAAAAAGTACAACAAATTAAAGATCTGTGCAGTCCCTCTGAATGATTGTCTCAACACAAAGTTGTGAGTAACGCTGTTGTTGCGCATGAACGCATTCTCTGCAAAAACTGCTTTGATGTTTGCAGAGAACGACAGGGTGTTGTCCAGGATCATGGCAAGGTTCTTTACACTCTAGGAGGGGGACACCGTGGAGTTAACAATTGTGATGGAGAGGTCTTGGAGCAGGCAGGCCTTCCCCGGGAGGAAGATCAGCTCTGTCTGGTTGAGGTTGAGCTTGAAGTGGTGGGCCAACATCCAAGCTGAGATATCTGCCAGGCACGCAGAGATGCGTGTTGCCACCTGGGTGCCAGAAGGGGAGAAGGAGAAAATAAGTTGAGTGTCACCCGCATAGCAATGATAGGAGAGACCATGTGAGGATATGATGGAGCCGAGTGACTCGTGTATAGAGAGAAGAGGAAAGGGCCTAGAACTAAGCCCTGGGGGACACCAGTAGTAAGAGTACATGGTGCAGACACATATGCTCTCTACATCGCCTGGTAGGAGTGGCCTGCCATGTTGGATGCACACAAGTGTGTAAAGCCTGAGACGTTCTGCCCTGAGAGGGTGGAGAATAGGATCTGATGGTTTAGGGTGTCAAAGGCAGTGGATAGATCTAGGAGGATGAGAACAGAGGAGATAGAGCAGTGCGGAGAGCCTCCGTAACACTGTATCTCCTTACTCAAACACTTGATATCGACGTGTCGGTCACTGCAATGCAGACATCCCTTTTGTGCTCACTTGCCAAAAAGCACAATAGATAGGATACAGATTGTGATTATCTGTGATATGAGGGAGGCTCATAGACAACTCTCTCTCTCTCGCTCTCTCTCTCTCTACTACTTATCTGTCTCTCTCTACTACTTATATGTCTCTCTCTACTACTTATCTGTCTCTCTCTCTACTTATCTGTCTCTCTCTAGTACTTATCTGTCTCTCTCTACTACTTATCTGTTATCGATCTTCACCAACACATTGCCTGGAACACTTTGATGAATGATAAAAAAAAGTAGCTTGCGACCAAGAGAAAAATAAACCATGGTACGATTTATATTTGCAGGGTTTGTTAGTCTTAAGTAGGAATTTTATGTTTAAAACAATGATAATTTCCCTTTGTACATAGGCGCAATTCCAGCAGAATCAAAACAAGCATTTTTCAAAGCAAAATTTCAAGGAATGGTGACACAATCAGAAGTACGGCTTCACCTGAGTGATGTGTGTTGTTCCTGGAGCAGCGGAGTATGAAAGATGGCAGATGATGTGAGAGTTATTGGGGCAATTTGCCGTTCAAACAACAACAAAGCAAACACCTCGTCAGTCTTTTTATTAACAGCTGAAGGACAGGGCTGGACAACTGCAACCACCCTCAAATTCATAGACAGAGCTATGGATGCAAGCACTGACCATCCATGAGATTAAAATTATAGTTCTAACCATGTTTTGAGGCAATATATCGTTTTTTAAAATAATATATATATACAGTGGGGCAAAAAAGGATTTAGTCGGCCACCAATTTTGCAAGTTCTCCCACTTAAAAAAATGAGAGAGGCCTGTAATTTTCATCATAGGTAGTACACTTCAACTATGACAGACAAAATGAGGAAAAAAAATCCAGAAAATCACATTGTAGGATTTTTTATGAATTTATTTTTCAAATTATGGTGGAAAATAAGTATTTGGTCAATAACAAAAGTTTATCTCAATACTTTGTTATATACCCTTTGTTGGCAATGACAGAGGTCAAACGTTTTCTGTAAGTCTTCACAAGGTCTTCACACACTGTTGCTGGTATTTTGGCCCATTCCTCAATGCAGATCTCCTCTAGAGCAGTGATGTTTTGGGGCTGTTGCTGGGCAACACGGACTTTCAACTCCCTCCAAAGATTTTCTATGGGGTTGAGATCTGGAGACTCCAGGACCTTGAAATGCTTCTTATGAAGCCACCCCTTCGTTGCCCGGGCAGTGTGTTTGGGATCATTGTCATGCTGAAAGACCCTGATGTGTGTTACTGATGGTAGGCTTTGTTACTTTGGTCCCAGCTCTCTGCAGGTCATTCACTAGGTCCCCCCGTGTGGTTCTGGGATTTTTGCTCACCGTTTTTGTGATCATTTTGACCCCACGGGGTGAGATCTTGCGTGGAGCCTCAGATCGAGGGAGAGTATCAGTGGTCTTGTATGTCTTCCATTTCCTAATAATAGCTCCCACAGTTGATTTCTTCAAACCAAGCTGCTTATCTATTGCAGATTCAGTCTTCCCAGCCTAGTGCAGGTCTACAATTTTGTTTCTGGTGTCCTTTGACAGCTCTTTGGTCTTGGCCATAGTGGAGTTTGGAGTGTGACTGTTTGAGGTTGTGGACAGGTGTCTTTTATACTGATAAGTTCAAACAGGTCCCATTAATACAGGTAACGAGTGGAGGACAGAGGAGCCTCTTAAAGAAGAAGTTACAGGTCTGTGAGAGCCAGAAATCTTGCTTGTTTGTAGGTGACCAAATACTTATTTCCATAATATGCAAATAAATTCCTTAAAAATCCTACAATGTGAATTTCTGGATTTTTTTTCTCATTTTGTCTGTCATAGTTGAAGTGTACCTATGATGAAAATTACAGGCCTCTCTCATCTTTTTAAGTGGGAGAACTTGCAAAATTGGTGGCTGACTAAATACTTTTTTGCCCCACTGTATATATTTACAGACAATATTGGAGTAAAACAAGCTTACAAGTTGGTTTCTGAAGGGGTACTGTAGTTGAACAATGCTCATAGGATATTTCTAAATTATATTCTTCTAGAATCAATTATTATATATGATTAATTTAAAAGTAAAACAATGGATGTACCAATCACAGATTGCTCCTTCAGGGCTATACGCAAACAGGTAAGAGGTTTCACTCACACCCCTTCACCTCGATGAGAAAGAAAACAAAACCAAATCAACATTACATTACTGAAGACGTTAGGATGGCAAGACATTGTGAAACACTTTTTTAGTCCACACCATAAAGAATCATCACAATGAATTGATTAATATAATTTTCTGGTTTAATTGGCGATGGCAGGGAAGTTACACATTTTGCCTAACAGACACATTGCCGTGAAATGGTTTGTCTCTTGCTTTCTTCAGTGGAATTAATCAGTGGACTGAGGCCACCAAAGCAACAAACTGAACCACCCAGAGAGGAACACTCCCCCCTCTCTGCCGCTAAAATAGTTAGACTCATCCTATTGTGTTATAGGCTACCCTTTCCCCTGGTAGGCACTGAACCAGAAATGTGTACCTTTAAGAGGGAAGAATGGCACAGACAACAGATACAAAGAGTGCAGAGCGAGAGATGGGACAACGGAGGTCTATTCAGTGAAGGTGCCCCAGTGTTAAGTGACACCATGGAGGTGAAGCTTACGGTTCAGTGGAGATCCAGTGGGCTGGCCAGGTCTGTCTATGTAAAAAAGAAATATAGCCCGCACACTCATCAGCTGCCCCATGTACCTTTATTAATAAACACATAGCGTTTCCATCCTCCGGGGATCTTCGTCAGGTCATTTCACCAAAAGTGTACCACACCTTATTTATAGACAGAAGACAAGCACCAATTAGGGCGGTCTGTACATATTTAAATTGAGAAAGGCAACACAAAAATAATAAAAAATAACAAGAATTATTCAAATATTATAATTGTATTACTATTCGTATCAGGTAGGCAAAACAGCTCTGTCTTTGGTCATGATTCATACTATGTAAACAGTACAAACAACAGACATTTCACCCTATTCACTTTGTAGTGCACTACTTTTGGTCAGAGGCTCTAGAAGGAGGCGTAGTGGAAATCTGGTGGGCGGTGGGCAGGTCTCTCATCATCATGTGTGAACAGCACAGATCACAGACCTTGTCTGTGTCTGAAATGGCAACCTATTCCCTATGTAGTGCACTACTTTTGGTCAGAGGCTCTAGAAGGAGGCGTAGTGGAAATCTGGTGGGCGGTGGGCAGGTCTCTCATCATCATGTGTGAACAGCACAGATCACAGACCTTGTCTGTGTCTGAAATGGCAACCTATTCCCTATGTAGTGCACTACTTTTGGCAAAAAGTAGCACAGTATGAAGGGAATAGGATGTCATTGCTTGCAGGCACAGCCCTGGATAGATTCATCATTAACTTTCCACGTGTTTAGCTACACCTGTATATCCATTCCATTCCACTCCATTCCATTCCAAGAAGACCACACAGAATCCTTTTAGAACGTAAAGCTGTTTATCCTTGGATTCCATGGCAAATAATGGAAACAATAAATAGCAAGCACAGTACTTATGAGTCTGTCTAATTCATCTCAAAGTGTTCCTTTATTTAGACATATATTATTTGACTGCCTGAACAGGAGGCTGATGTCGAGCTTAGTGTAATAAAGTGAAACACTTATTGTATTCGTCCCAAATGGCACCCCATTCCCTATATAGTGCACTATTTTGACCAGGGCTCATAAGGCTCTGATTAAAAGTAGTGCACAATGGAGGGAATATGGTGCCATTTGGGACAGAATCTTGTGGTTGCCAACCACTCTGTTGACTCTTCTGTTATTTAGCTACCAGGTGGCAATGTTTTAATGCTAAAATTCTGCACACACACACTATATTAATTTCAACAACCCACACTGAAATGATGTTTTTGATATGTGGGTTTGTTTTCACAGTAGGGTCATATGTATAGTCCGACACATCCTAATCGTGTCCTATTGACGCTCACTGAAAAGAGCAATACACATGATTACTCAATTTGGATATTTGTTGTTTTTGTCGATGCCTGCAGGTCCGTGAAAACACCTTTATCCACTTTCTTCATCTCACTATGATAGTGGTGTCACCGTCTCTCTCTTCCCTGGAGTTACGTGGTTAACGAGCTTTGGTGAAGCCTGGCTAAGCGTGAAATATTTTGGCAAAGGGCCGTCTTGTCTATGTGTGTGTGTGTGTGTGTGTGTGTGTGTCTGTTTGTCTGTCTGTGGAATGAGTGTTCTTATTTCTCCTTCCTCTGAGCACCCTGAGAGACCCACAGCAACGACACCACAGATCAAAGACTGTGCGTGAAGATCATAAAGGTCACAAAGGTCATGGCCCTTTGTGACTGATTAAAAGGCAATAAAGTTAGCGATACAAACGGTAGATATAGTAGCATGAATTCAATTATCTTTAAACTAATTGTTA
Source organism: Oncorhynchus kisutch (assembly GCF_002021735.2). Lineage (NCBI taxonomy): Eukaryota > Metazoa > Chordata > Actinopteri > Salmoniformes > Salmonidae > Oncorhynchus > Oncorhynchus kisutch. Next base: position 67,739,659 of record NC_034187.2, on the reverse strand, counting down.
ATTGATCACATTTCCAAAGGCCACCTTTACAATCTACAGCTCAAGCGATCCGATGACGTACCAGGGGCGATTGTAACGTGTATGCTGGGAGTCGGGAAGCAAGTTCAGGGAGCGACTTTTAATAATAAATAAGATAAGGAACAAAAGAAGAAACACAAGTAGCATACAAACATGAAACAACGGAACAGAAACAATCACGCCTAGGGAAAGTACCAAAGGAAGTGACAAATATAGGGAAGGTAATCAGGCAGGTGATAGAGTCCAGGTGAGTGTGATGAGGCGCTGATGCACTTAATGATGGTGACTGGTGTGCGTATTAATGAGCAGCCTGACAACCATGTTTTTCCAACAACAAGGTCATCTGATTTTCATCTTGATATCGAGAAGCGCTCATATATACAGTACCTTCAGAAAGTATTCACACCCCTTGACTTTTCCCACATTTTGTTGTGTTACAAAGTGGGATTAAAATGGATTTAATTAGGCCTCCCGAGTGGCGAAGTGGTCTGAGGCACTGCATCGCAGTGCTAGCTGTACCACTAAAGATTCTGGGTTCGAGTCCAGGCTCTGTTGCAGCCGGCCACGACCGGGAGATCCATGGGGGCAGCACACAATTGGCCCAGCGTTGTCCAGGTAAGGGGAGGGTTTGGCCGGCAGGAATGTCCTTGTCCCATCGCGCACTAGCAACTCCTGTGGCGGGCCAGGTGCAGTTCACACTGACACGGTTTCCAGGTGCACAGTGTTTCCTCTGACACATTGGTGCGGCTGGCTTCCAGGTTATGTGGGCATTGTGTCAACAAGCCGTGCGGCTTGGTTGGGTTGTGTTTCGGAGGACACACGGCTCTCGACCTTTGCCTCTCCCGAGTCTGTATGGGAGTTGCAGCTATGATACAAGAATGTAACTACCAATTAGATATCATAAAAATGGGCTAAAAAAAACATCTTTACATGTACATTTGTAAAAAAAAATCAAATAATTTAACTCCGATATTTCTTGACTACATAAGCCTCCAACCCCCTGAGTCAATACACGTTCGTTACAGCAGTTAGTTTTTCTGGTAAGTCTCTAAGAGGTTTTCTCACCTGGATTGTGCAACATTTGCCCATTATTCTTTTCAAAACTCTTCAAGCGCTGTCAAATTGGTTGTACATCATCACTAGACCATTTTCATGTCTTGCCATATATTTTGAAGCAGATTTAAGTTGAAACTGTAACTTGGCCACTCAGGAACATTCACTGTCTTCTTGGTGTGCAATTATAGTGTTGATTTGTGTAACGTATTGTGCTTGAAGTCAGGAAGCAAGTGCAGAAGGTGAGTTTAATAATAATAACAGAAGGCAGATAAACAACACAGGAGAAGCGTACTGAACGTGAACAAAACCAATACTGCCTGATGACTGAGGCTACTGAGGGCTAAATAACGGGAGAGTAATCAAGGTGATGATGAGGTCCAAGTGTGTGTAACGATTGGGAGCAGGTGTACGTAATGATGGTTGCCAGGACCGGTGGTTGGTAGACCGGTGCGTCGAGTGCCGGAGTGGGCGTCACAATTTGGCCTTGTGTTTGAGGTTATTGTCCTGCTGAAAGATTCATTAATATCCTATTGTCTGGTGGAAAGCACACTGAACCAGGTTTTCCTCTAAGATTTTGCCTGTTCTTAGCTCCAATTGATTACATTTTTATCCTAAAAAACACCCAAGTCATTAATGATTATAAGCATATCATTAACATGATTTATTCACTGTGCTTGAAAATATGGAGAGTGGTTCTCAGTAGTGTGTTGTATTGGATTTGCCCCAACCAAAACACTTTGTATTCAGGACTAAAAGTGCATTGTTTTGCCACATGTTATGCAGTATTAATTTAGTACCTTGTTGGTTAAGGGCTTGTAAGTAAGCATTTCACGGAAATGTCTACCTACACCTGTTGTATTCAGTGTGTGTGACAAATAACATTTTATTTTATTTTGATGCATGTTTTGTAATATTTTTATTCTGAGCTGGCTTCCTTCTTTTCACTCTGTCAATTGGGTTAGTATTGTGGAGGAACTACAATATTGTCCTAAGTTTTCTCCTATCAGGGCCGTTAAACTTTGTAACTGTTATAAAGTCACCATTGGGCTCATGGTAAAATCCCTGAGCAGTTTCTTTCATCTCTGGCAACTGAGTTAGGAAGGACACCTGTATCTTTGCAGTGACTGGGTGTATTGATACATTATCCAAAGTGTAATTAACTTCCCCCTGCTCAAAGGGATATTTAATGTCTGTTTTTTGTGATTTTCTTTTACCCATCTACCAATAGGTGCTCTTCTTTGCGAAACATTGGAAACCTCTCTGGTCTTCATGATTGAACCTGTGTTCGAAATTCACTGCTCAACTGAGGGACCTTACATACATTTTATGTATGAGGTACAGAGATGAGGTAGTCATAAAACAACTATGTTAAACACTATTATTGCACACAGAGTCCATGCAGCTTATTATGTGACTTGTTAAGGAATTGCTTACTCCTGAACTTATTTATGCTTACCATAACAAAGGGGTTGAATATTTTAAATATTTGAATATTTTTATTTGAATTTTAACATAATTCCACTTTGACATTATGGGGTATTGTGTGTAGGCTAGTGTCCCCAAAATCTAAATTGTATCCATTTAAAATTCAGGCTGTAACACAACAAAATGTGAAAAAAGTCAAGGGGTGTGAATACTTTCTGAAGGCACTGTACATACATACCCTTGTCTCACACAACTCTCCCAATCCATGTTGCCTGCAGCGCAAAGCACCGCCTGACAGGTACACGCCTAACAAATGTCTTAAACACACTTAACTGCTCTATTACCCTCCACCCCGCCATGGGCCACCACCGACAGACACATTCTTACCCTTTACCACTGTAATTCAGACAGGAGGCGAACAACAAAGGGTAAAATAGGAGAAAGCGAGGGAGAGAGAGAAGGAGGGAGGGAGAGAGGGAGGGAGGGAGAGAGAGAAGGAGAGGGAGGGAGGGAGGGAGGGTGAGGGAGGGAGGGAGAGAGCGAGGGAGAGAGAGGGAGGGAGAGAGAGAGAGAGAGGGAGAGAGAGGGAGGGAGAGAGAGAGGGAGAGAGAGAAGGAGAGGGAGAAAGAGAGAGAGGGAGGGAGGGAGGGAAGGGGTGGAAGGGGTGTAGGGAAGGAGGGGGTAATAACGGTGCTGAAAGAAGCTAGAGCTGCCAATGATGTCCAGAGGGAGGGAAGATGACTGACATCACTCAGCCTCAGTCTTTGTGTTCTTCCCAAATGGCACACTGTTCCCTATATAGTGCACTACGTACGGAGTATGGTGCCATTTTGAAACTTGAAACTGTTTGAAGCCGGCTCTGACTAAAAGGGGGAGGAATCAATAACAAAACCCTTGCTAATGCCTGCCCTGGACCCTGGCAATAAGACATATACCCAGTGATTTTCTGAGTGTATAAGTACAGAATAGCAAGTGAGGTTGTTGGAAGATGGAAGTACAAGGTCTTCTTCTCTTTTAAAACATAAAACCAATCTTTCCAAAGCGGCTGGGGATAGAGAAATTGTTTTCCACATTGAAGGAATCCACAGATCAAAGGTGAACGTGTGGCGTGAGGAATGTGGTGCTATGTTTAATGTATGAAGTACATGTAGTGGAAGTTCTCACTTCTGCTTCTTTTAACTCCCCAGCTCAACGTTTGACACACAACAGCACAGGGAAAACGTATTGCAGTGACTACAATAGCAGATAGAGAGAGAGCAAGAGAGAGCGAGAGAGGAAGAGAGAGAGAGCAAGAAAGAAAGAAGACAAAGAGAGACCAAGGCAGAGATTGACATGGCTAAGAATAGCCGGAGGGTCTTATATGACATTAGTGGCACAACGGTCTCCCTAGGGGAGATTAAATGTACAGTATGTATGTAACACGCCTCGCGGGCGCTTCCTAAGGATTTTGGTACAAGGAATTTCTTTCATTCTTGTTCTCTCCTCTCTAAAGTGACCCCACAGTTCACGCAAAAACATTCCAGAGGTGCAGAAGTAGATTAGTGATTACTTGTTTTCCAGCTCTCTATGCTAATGTAATGGTCTAGCTCCTCAATACTCCTGCGTTCCACAGACACATGGGGAGGATTTGGAAAATGACAGCTTGACAGCTGATTTTAAGTTTATGATGCTTGGAGCCGTGAACGACTGAGGTTAGCAGATGTACAGTGGCAAGAAAAAGTATGTGAACCCTTTGGAATTACCTGGATTTCTGCATAAATTGACCATCAAATTTGATTTGATTTTCATCTAAGTTACAACAATAGACAAACATAGTGTGCTTAAACTAATAACACACAAATTACTGTATTTTTCTTGTCTATATTGAATTTAAACATTCACAGTGTAGGTTGGAAATACACTGCTCAAAAAAATAAAGGGAACACTAAAATAACACATCCTAGATCTGAATGAATGAAATATTCTTATTAAATACTTTTTTCTTTACATAGTTGAATGTGCTGACAACAAAATCACACAAAAATTATCAATGGAAATCAAATGTATCAACCCATGGAGGTCTGGATTTAATGACTCCAACCTAAGTGTATGTAAACTTCCGACTTCAACTGTACTTACAACTTCATCAGTCTTTGATTTACGGGATATCATATCCATAGTGCGTCCCAATGCAGCCGTAGTGTGAGACTGCAAGAGGTCTGTCTGCAGAGAGAGTAGGGTGGGTGGGAGAGATGGAGGAAGGAGGGTGAGACAGGAGAACCTTCACCTGGAAGTACTTGTCAGGGGTCACAGGTCAGTGCTATTGAACCAGAGTGACAACACCCATATATAAACAAACAGACACCAATCAGTGTATCAAGCGACAGTTCCATTTTCCATTGTCTTATTTTTTACCTCTTTCAGTTTCTTGTTTTTCAATGTCTTTTTTAGAGTGGCACAAGTCTCTAAATTTGCTCTGAGGCCATACATTGTTTTTACATTGTAATTGCAACATAATGCAACTCTTGTCTGTAGCTATTTAATACATTCTGAAAATGTGTCTCACGTGTAACCAACACTTGCGATGCCTTGTATTTGATGGATCATATTAATATACCTCTTTGGATGTTGTCCAATTCCTAAGAATTTATTAAGACAATCAGACCATGCCAAGTAGCTGGATTAAAAACTTCAAAACACAGGGAGGAGAAAATAGAGGAGTTGAATGATGACTGGGGCTAAAAATGAAACAATTACTGATCAATTACAGATCAAACTGGTGTGCATCCCAAATGCCACCTTATTCCCTACATAGTGTACTACTTTCGACCAGAGACCTATGTGCACTACTTTCGACCAGAGCCCTATGGGTCCTGGTCAAAAGTTGTGCACTATGTAAGGAATAGGGTGTTATTTGGGATGCATCCCTTTTCTTCCCTTGACATGTCCTTGAAAGTGCTACAGTAGTTTCAAGAAATAGTTCCTGTAGACAATGACAGGAAACATTAAAATGCTCTAAAATCCTACTGGCCATCTCATTTTGCATTATGGACAATATCAAGAGAGGAATGAAAACCCTGTAGACACTGTGAGTCCCAAATGCCACCCTATTCACTACATAGTGCACTACTTTTGACTAGAGCCCTGTAGAACCCTGGTCAAAAGTAGTGCACTAAATTGTGAATAGGTTGCCATTTGTATTTGTTTGTAGTGTATGTTAAGGATTCAAGAGTGTAGACTGGAGACTGTACTGTATAGGTCTACTAAGGAGTCCATGATTAATGGCATGAACAAAACACACAACAGGGATTTACAAGATATGGGCTGACGACTGAAATTAGATTATTTTAAATGTATATATATATATATATATATATATATATATATATAAAACAACCGTCCGAATGTACTCCACAATCACTTTTCAAACATTTAGTAAAGTTTCCATGATTTACCACCAGGCTAGACTGTCAGCTACAATACAGCTAACGGTAGGTTTTGACCAGAGGTGGCACCTCTTCTTGACAAGCAGAGCTCAACTTTTTCTGCCGCTCACAAGCAGGGTTCTCCACCTTCCCACAATTGTCACACCCTGACCTTGGGGATCCTCATTATTCTCTGTGTTTGGTTAGGTCAGGGTGTGACTTTCTATTTCTTTGATTTTGGCCGTTTGTGGTTCCCAATCAGAGGCAGCTGTCTATTCTTGTCTCTGACTGGGGATCATATATAAGTTGTCATTTTCCTTTTGGGTTTTGTGTGATCTTGTTTTCTGTTTAGTGTTTCTGCCTGACAGAACTGTGCGCTTTAATTTTTGTGTTATTTTGTTTGAGTGTTGTTGAAATAAAGGAAACATGGAAACTTTCCACACTGTGCTTTGGTCCACTCTTCCTACCACCAACGAGAGCCATTACAACAATCCCCTGCACATTTCTCCTCGGGCCCTTGTTGAAAATAAATTTACTACGGAATTTGAATGAATTTGAATGAATGAATGAATTTCTGCCGAATTCATTGTTATCCTTTACCGCAGAAATTCATCATCACAGTGTGATTGAAATTTAAAGGCAATGTTCCCGCGGCGGCGGAGACTGCATTCATGGTAATCACTGCAGATGTCGGCTCAATAGGAAATTACCTTTACATTTCTAGCGAGCTATCTTTAATGCTTCAGCCCTAAATAAACACACACAATCTCCAAGAGATGGGCACAGAAAAAAAATCAACAAGAGCCTATGTGAATACACTTCACAATCACTTTCCAAACAAGAACACAACCAGTCCCCACATGTATATATATCCATCTTATCCAACAGTCTGTTTTTACTGATAACGCGTTTCCCCATCTCAAGAATGCTCCCCGTAATCTGTCCTTCCAAAAAACAACTAGAAACACCAAAGATGTTAGATAATCATCAAAACAAAGGTGATGAACTGCATGAACGGATGATGATGAACTGCATCCTTGTATAACGTTTACAGCACATTATAAAATATCCTACAGTATCATGATACAGTTTCAAAATACTAGCCTAAATGAAATGTAGCATAGGAATCTATCTAGGAATCGTGCTTCTACACCTGCATTGCTTGCTGTTTGGGGTTTTAGGCTGGGTTTCTGTACAGCACTTTGAGATATCAGCTGATGTACGAAGGGCTATATAAATACATTTGATTTGATTTGATTTGAATCAACATGGCTAAAAATGGATTGACCCTCTTTAGAATAGGAGTAAAAATTGATCCAAGGTCACCAGAGCCTCTGAGCAGATCAGGTCTCAAATTTTGTCTATTGAGCTTTCTCTGTTCACAACATCCATCACAGAGGTGGTTCACGCTCTTCGTGTCTCTGCTTATTGAGGAATGCCAGACATTCTCTGCAGTGAGACTGTGTGTGTCTGTGTGCATCACAATTTGTTTGTCTCTCTCTCTCTCTCTCTCTCTCTCTCTCTCTCTCTCTCTCTCTCTCTCTCTGTGTGTGTGTGTGTCTGTGTGCATCACAATTTGTTTGTCTCTCTCTCTCTGTGTGTGTGTGTGTGTATGTGTCTGTATGCATGCTAGTGCGCGATTGTGTGTGCATACTGTGACCTGAATGCAGACATGAAAATAACATGTGAATTCACCTTTTTAAAATTCCAAACACTTGTAGCTCCACGAGCCAAAAGAAGGGGATGATTTCCTGTTTTGTTCTTTGGCCTTTATAAAATGACCCCTCCTCCACCCCCCACCTTCAACAACACTCTCATATTCAAAAGGGTGGAACATTTGGGGAGGAAACCTGAAAAGCTTTTAGGATATATCCCAAATGGCACTCTATTCCCTATATAGTGCCCTATTTCCTATTTGGTGCACTACTATTGACCAGAGCTAGGCTCCTGAATAGGGTACCATTTGGAACGGGCCCTTTTAAATTCCCCATCAGTGAGTCATTTTCCATTTTAGGCCTGTTCTATTGACTTGGATCTAATTAACCAGCTTTGTTCCTTTATCTTGGCTGACTGTGACTCATTATTCTATTGGTACCTGTTCCATTAACATGTTGCACAGTTTACTACCCTAGACTAATATCCAGAATATCCACTGGTTTCCATAATTCCTTGTTGATTTAGTGGTCACTTATAAGGAATTGTTTGTCTCTGTCAAGAGGGACAATAACCCAAAATGCATGATTTCTCTATGATGCATTTTTAGGTTACTAGTTTCGCTAATAGAGACATGATCACTATTTAGCTGCAGGTTGACACCCGTGCATGGACGAACGCACGCACACGCACGCACGCACGCACGCACGCAGACACACACACACACACACACACACACACACACACACTTTCTGTGATTCCTTACAATGTGACCGGTGTTGCTCTCTTCCGGTAAAAACATTGAATGAGTATCAAGCTTTCTAACATTTCAGGAAGGATTGCTTAAATAGACATGGGGAAGGGGGGTTGGAGAATGCCTCTGTGAGGGGGGGTCTTTTCTTGCAAAGGTTCATTGTTCTCGAAGTCAAAACAACGCATGCTCAGGCCACCGTGGATTGGCATTGTAATAACAAACAATCCTTATTTTATGCCATTGCCTCCTTAAGCAGTCTAGATGGTTGGGCAGTGAACGGGGCTGGGGTTCAGTGGCAGCCAAAGAGGGCACATGTCTGAATGTGTCCCAAATGGCACCCAATTCCCTTTCTAATGTGCTTATTTTGATCAGCCCTATGGTTCCTGTAGTGCACTATATAGAGAATAGGGTGCCATTTGGGACCTAGCCTATCTGCCTGGGCGACATGGGATCCCAATAACAGGAACCACACAGCAGCTCCTGCAACCCAGCAGATAAGAACCAACACTCAGGCTGAATGAGTCTTAGACCAGACTGTTCTTACTATAAGAGAGCTGAATAAAATATCCATTAACCCAATAATAACATACTTATCATGTCAATAAACAAACCAGAATAACCCATACAGGGCCAAGAACAGACAGAAGCAAAGAGGAGAGGTATTGGAGATCCAATAATCAATGATTTGTTTCTTTTTAAAGGGGCAATCTGTGATTCGTAAATCCATTATGTTAGTCTAGTATGAAACTGAATGGGAAAAGAGGTTTGAAGTTTCCTCACCTGTCTGTGTATTATAAAAAAAACACAAATCCGGTAACTTGAAAGCCCTGATTGCTAGGGTCATTTTAAGAACTTGTTCTCAACTAGCCTACCTGGTTAAATAAAGGTGAATATTTTTTTTTTTTTTTTTAAAGATGTCAGGCTTGAAAATCTGTTCAGCCATTTTTGCACAGTGAATCACTACCCAAACCAGACGCAACTGGTTTCAAGTGGCCAAGAGACATCATATGATCTCCTACTGCTCTCTAGTGGAAGAACTGGGAATCACACAGGGGATATATTTACATCAATGGATAGGTAGACACTTCAGCTTTCTCCATCGTATGTAATTTCTGTAAGACTAAAAAGGAGGGCATGTGGCACATTGCACAAGCCCTTCGTTTTTAAAATGCCGGATTTCCTATGGAAATTTGCACGTTCAAAGCGCCACCATTAAGTAAAATATCAGGTCATTTGTGACATATTTTATTTCGAATCTAGACATTCAAATATCTTCTTCCCCAACATGGGGACAGTAAAAAAAAGAATGTAAAAATGTTTTGGCTTGCTGAATCTCGGGATTTGTAGTAGTCACATTGTTTCTGACACCTTTATCATAATCCCACAGTTCTTAGCATGTGTTTGTAGGATTTATAGTTTTGAAAACTAAATTTACTATGAGGGCAGTTGTATACAATATCATTAGAAAATATCACCAGAGGGCATCAGAGTTTAAGAGGTTAAGTACCTCTTGGAATGCCATCATCTTTTAACCCTTCTATGTTGTCTGGTCTTCCAGCCATGTAAACATTCACCTTATATGACCACTCGTACAGAGATGTCTGTCTGGGTGAAAGCTAATGTCCTAATGCATATGGATTTTCCTTTCCCCCCTGTAATTGATTGGCTGTCTAGATTGTTGGAGTACTGTACTTTCCATTGTTTTGTAGATGTCCCTGGACAACATTCATTCAGAGTCAAAGGACTGTTGTTCTTTCAAAGTCAAAACATTATGGAAATATGAACTGATATTTGAAAACAAAATAGATGTCTGTCAAGTTGGTTTATCTATGAGGAATTGGGCTTTGAGGAAAGGAGGTGCCAGTCAGAGCCTTGTGTAATACAACTGACCTGGTATATATATTTTTGATTATGGTCAATTCAGTACACACATATTGTTCAGTTCAGTAGGCTAGGCCACTATACAGTAGACCAGGCCAGTATAGAGTATATGAATGTCGTGAGTGCACACTTGACACCCAAGGGTAGTGTTATTGAGTGTTAATAAACACCATGGTAACAGAGGCATTTGCAGGAATAAAACCAATCAGCCCTGTTGAATCATAGTTGGCACAAACAAACCTTTGGTGTGCACCAACTTGCTTCTCAAAGTGCAAGGCCTCGCAATCATCACACATCTAGATTAATTATTTTAAATATAGATACAAGCTCTCACATGAAGCTCTTTGTCCTCCACGGTGCTGGAAGAGAAATAAAATGACACCAGCAGAAATGGAGATCACTGGAACAAAGCAGGTTGATGTTTATTGTCTTGCCCTGGAGGCAGAACTGAGCGATTTCTGCTAGATGGGCCAGCTGCAAAGTCAAAATGGTCTATATCCAAAAAATTCATGAAAAATAAAATGTTGGGTTAGGGTTAGGCATTAGGGTAAGCAGTGTGGTTAAGATTTGGCTTAAGGTTAAGGTTAAGTTTAAAATCCGATTTTATTATTTGTGTCTGTGCCAGTTAGTGTGCCACAGCTCCCTTCAGAACAAGATTCATGATAATAAATGCCAACCTGTGGAAAAAATATATGATAAGATAGGTGATGCTTTTTTTGCCATAATTGACATGTTCAAGTCATGGGATTTAATTCAACATGGCTGTTTGGATGTGTTTTGTGGTAACAATGCCAATGGCAGAGTGTGGCATAGGTTAGTTGAGACAGAATGGAGAATGTGTGATGGGGCATTATGTGATGATAGAGTACAGTAGACTGGAAACAAAGGAGGGTCTTGTTTCTGTTCAGTTGCAGGGGTAATTTAACTGTTAGGGTTAGTGGTTGACAAGAAGATTTTTGTTTACAATAGGAAAAGTGAATAGGAAAAGAGGTTTAAAGGTTTGTCACCTGTCTGTGTCTTATAAAACAAATACAATTCCGTAACTTGAAAACCCTGATTGATAAGTGCAGGGGTCCCCAATTACATTCAGCCATGCACCGATTATTCCTTGAGCCAATGGTCAGGGGGGCCGAAACATAATTTTAATTCATTTGCAAATTGGACACAAGAATCCCAAACATACAGTGCCTTGCGAAAGTATTCGGCCCCCTTGAACTTTGCGACCTTTTGCCACATTTCAGGCTTCAAACATAAAGATATAAAACTGTATTTTTTTGTGAAGAATCAACAACAAGTGGGACACAATCATGAAGTGGAACGACATTTATTGGATATTTCAAACTTTTTTAACAAATCAAAAACTGAAAAATTGGCCGTGCAAAATTATTCAGCCCCTTTACTTTCAGTGCAGCAAACTCTCTCCAGAAGTTCAGTGAGGATCTCTGAATGATCCAATGTTGACCTAAATGACTAATGATGATAAATACAATCCACCTGTGTGTAATCAAGTCTCCATATAAATGCACCTGCACTGTGATAGTCTCAGAGGTCCGTTAAAAGCGCAGAGAGCACCATGAAGAACAAGGAACACACCAGGCAGGTCCGAGATACTGTTGTGAAGAAGTTTAAAGCCGGATTTGGATACAAAAAGATTTCCCAAGCTTTAAACTTCCCAAGGAGCACTGTGCAAGCGATAATATTGAAATGGAAGGAGTATCAGACCACTGCAAATCTACCAAGACCTGGCCGTCCCTCTAAACTTTCAGCTCATACAAGGAGAAGACTGATCAGAGATGCAGCCAAGAGGCCCATGATCACTCTGGATGAACTGCAGAGATCTACAGCTGAGGTGGGAGACTCTGTCCATAGGACAACAATCAGTCGTATATTGCACAAATCTGGCCTTTATGGAAGAGTGGCAAGAAGAAAGCCATTTCTTAAAGATATCCATAAAAAGTGTAGTTTAAAGTTTGCCACAAGCCACCTGGGAGACACACCAAACATGTGGAAGAAGGTGCTCTGGTCAGATGAAACCAAAATTGAACTTTTGGCAACAATGCAAAACGTTATGTTTGGTGTAAAAGCAACACAGCGCATCACCCTGAACACACCATCCCTACTGTCAAACATGGTGGTGGCAGCATCAAAGTCCAGACCTGAATCCAATCGAGAATCTGTGGAAAGAACTGAAAACTGCTGTTCACAAATGCTCTCCATCCAACCTCACTGAGCTCGAGCTGTTTTGCAAGGAGGAATGGGAAAAAATGTCAGTCTCTCGATGTGCAAAACTGATAGAGACATACCCCAAGCGACTTACAGCTGTAATCGCAGCAAAAGGTGGCGCTACAAAGTATTAACTTAAGGGGGCTGAATAATTTTGCACACCCAATTTGTCAGTTTTTGATTTGTTAAAAAACTTTGAAATATCCAATAAATGTCGTTCCACTTCATGATTGTGTCCCACTTGTTGTTGATTCTTCACAAAAAAATAAAGTTTTATATCTTTATGTTTGAAGCCTGAAATGTGGCAAAAGGTCGCAAAGTTCAAGGGGGCCGAATACTTTCGCAAGGCACTGTATATAATATTTAACAAAACAGAAGCATTTCAAACCTTGATTACATTGGGATATGATCACACCTGCCTCTATTTATGAGTGGGAATACTGGGGAACAGATTTCCTAAATTAAATCACTTTGTGCTGACTTTCTGGTGATTTTCTAATCTCTTATGTCCAACAATGAAAACAATTTACAGTACCATTCTGGACACACCTACTCATTCAATGGTTTTTCTTCATTTGTATTATTTCCTATATTGTAAAATAATCCTGAAGACATCAAAACTATGAAATAACACATATGTAATCATGTAGTAACCAAAAAAGTGTAAATTAAAACAAAATATATTTTATATTTCAGATTCTTCAAAGTAAGCCACCCTTTGCCATGATGACAGCTTTGCACAATATTGGTATTTCCTCAACCAGCTTCACCTGGAATGCATTTCTAACAGCCTTGAAGGTGTTCCCACATATGCTGAGCGCTTGTTGGCTGCTTTTCCTTCACTCTGCGGTCCAACTCATCCCAAACCATCTCACTTGGGTTGAGGTCGGATGATTGTGGAGTCCAGGTCATCTGATGCAGCACTCAATCACTCTCCTTCTTGCTGAAATAGCCCTTACACAGCCTAGAGGTGGGTAATTTTAATGTAATTTTCCTGTTGGAAAAACAAATGATAGTGGTACTAAGTGCAAAACAGATGGCATGGCATATCGCTGCAGAATGCTGTGGTAGCCATGCTGGTTAAGTGTGCCTTGAATTCTAAATAAATCACAGACAGTGTCACCAGCAAAACACCCCCAAACCATCACACCTCTTCCTTTGTGCTTCACGGTGGGAACCACACAAGCAGAGATCATCCTTTCACGTACTCTGCGTCTCACAAAGACACGATGGTTGGAACCAAAAATCTCAAATTTGGACTCATCAGACCAAAGGACAGATTTCCACCGGTCTAATGTCAATTGCTCGTATTTCTTGGCCCAAGCAAGTATCTTCTTATTATTTGGTGTCCTTTAGTAGTGGTTTCTTTGCTGCAATTCAACCATGAAGGCCTGATTCACGCAGTCTCCTTTGAACAGTTGATGTTGAGATGTGTCTGTTACTTTTATTCATTTATTTGGTCTGCAATCTGAGGTGCAATTAACTCTAATGAACATATCCTTTGCAGCAGAGGTAACTCTGGGTCTTCCTTTCCTGTGGTGGTCCTCATGAAAGCCAGTTTCATCATAGTTCCTGATGATTTTTACGACTGCACTTGAAGAAACTTTCAAAGTTCTTGAAATTTTCCGGATTGACTGACCTTCATGTCTTAAAGTAATGATGGACTGTCATTTTTTTTCTCCAAATAGGGCTACCTTCTGTATACCACCCCTAACTTGTCACAATACAACTGATTGGCTCAAACACATTAAGAAGGAAAGAAATTCCACAAATTAACTTTGAAGAAGGCACACCTGTTAATGAAATGCATTCCAGGTGACTACCTCATGAAGCTGGTTGAGAAAATGCCAATAGTGTGCAAAGTTGTCATCAAGGCAAAGGGTGGCTAATTTGAAGAATCTCAAATATATAATATATTTTGATTTATTTGTCACTTTTTGGGTTACTACATAATTCCATGTATGTTATTTTATAGTTTTGATGTCTTCACTATTATTATACAATGCAGAAAATAGTAAAAAATAAAGTAAAACCCTTAAAATGAGTAGGTGTGTCCAAACTTTTGACTGGTACTTTATAAATAAAAACAATTTTGCTCAGAAAACATGGGGGGCCAAATAAAATCACCCCCTGGCCCACTGTCTGCCAATTGGGGAATCCTGATATAGTGTATCATTGCATGCAGTAGTCAACAATGACAACCTATTTAGAGGTTTTGTACCATACAGTGACTCAGTGATGTTCAATCATAGCCATTATCACAAACCAGCAGGTTGAAAACAATAGAAGCTCACCCAACCCCCATCGTACCCACCAAAGGGCCCAGGGCACACATTGAAAGTAACACCCACCTTGCGAAACACTACATAAAGAGATCCCAAAGGAGCACAACAAAATACGGTGTTCAATGGGATATGCAAATGGACGAGAAATAACAGGAAAATACCCTTCAGGCCCATAGAGCTCTGGTCAAAAGTAGTGCACAAGATAGGGAGTAATGTGCCATTTGGGGCACAAACAATGTCAGCTGACTAAGAGTACGTTCTGTACCACACCCACAATAACAATGAGTGTCTCTCCTGGACGGCACCCTATTCCCTGTATAGTGCACTACTTATGACCAGAGCTCTATGGGCCCTAATCAAAAGTAGTGTACTATAAAGGGAAAAGGGTGTCATTCTGTCTCTCGCCCCCTCCCCACTCTCTCTCTCCCGCTCTCTGTTTGCTATTCAGGTTGTGCGAAAACTGTTCTTGTGTCAGCCTATCACTAGATCTTTAGTGAGAGAGGAAGATATACTGCTACTCTTGGGTTTTGATTGGCGTACATTGTTGTGTTTGATACCAGAGTCTAAGGCTGCATCAAAGCCTGATATGGCAACTGCTCGGCATCTGACCATAAGGCGCTACAGAGGGTAGTGCGAACGGTCCTGTACATCACGGGACCAAGCTTCCTGCCATCCAGGACATATATAATAGGCGGTGTCAGAGGAAAGCCCATACAATTGTCAAAGACTCCAGTCACTCAAGTTACAGACTGTTTTCTCTGCTACCGCAGGGCAAGCGGTACCGGAGCGCCAAGTCTAGGACCAAACGGCTCTTTAACAGCTTCTACCCCCAAGCCATAAGACAATTGAACAATTCCTGAAGATGAACAATTCCTAAATTTGTCACCCACAATTTACATTGACCCACCCCCCCCCCCTTTTTTTACACTGCTGCTACCTGCTGTTTGTTTGTTACCTATGCAAAGTCACTTCGGCCCCACCTACAAGTACAGACTACCTCAACTAGCTTATACCCCCCACACTGACTCGGTAGTATCGGTGCCCCCTGTATATAGCCCTGTTATTGTTATTCTTATTGTGGTACTTTTTATTATTTGTCTACTTGGTAAATGTTTTTTTTCTTCTTGAATTGCACTATTGGTTAAGGGCTTAAGGGCTTGCAAGTAAGCATTTCACGGTAAAGTCTAAACTTGTTGTATTCGGCAACAGCAGATTTTTCCTAGTTAGGCTATAACCAAGCTCACCCTACCGATAAAACATTGATTTACAGTAACACTAATACTAATAATGTCAATACCAGAATGAGATCATAAAAATGAGTTGGACAGCCCAGATTATTTTACAAGTCAATGTGTGCTCTTGACTTTAGATCGATCTTTACAAAAAAGGTGCTATCTACGACCAAGAAGGGTTCTTCGGGTGTCCCCATAGGACAAGCGTTTGAAGAACACCTTTTGGTTCCAGGTAGGGAAAGAAAAGGGGTTCTCCTTTGGGGACAGCCACAGAACCCTTTTCTTCTTACAGTGTACATTACACAGACATCTCCAGCCCTGGTCAAACATTGCTTTGGGGGCCCTGGTTAAAGAACCTGTTACATGTATTACCAATACCTGTAAGACACAAACACATAAACATACACACACACGCTAACACAACACATTCTGCATACACATAATGTTTTAATGTTGTAATATTGTTGTATTGTGGTATTATATATGTAGTATTGTAGATGTGTAGTGGTAGAGTAGTGGTGTAATAATGTGTAGTATAATGTACTATTTTATTTTTTGTGATGTATTTCTCTTAATCCTGTTTGGAACCCAGGAGTTAATGGGGATCCTAATAAATACAAATACAAAACTACTTCAGGCTCATCCCACCCACACATACATGTACTACGGTTTATAATAATGGTGTCACGTTCTGACCTTAGTTCCTTTGTGATGTCTTTGTTTTAGTATGGTCAGGGCGTGAGTTGGGTGGGCAGTCTATGTTCTTTTTCTATGATTTGGTATTTCTGTGTTTGGCCTGGTATGGTTCTCAATCAGAGGCAGCTGTCAATCGTTGTCCCTGATTGAGAACCATACTTAGGCAGCCTGTTTTCACCCTTGAGTTGTGGGTGATTATTTTTCTGTTTAGTTGTGTTTTGCACCTGACGGAAGCTGTTTCGGTTGTGGCTTTTTTTGTTTCGTTGTATGATAGTGTTCAGTTTAAATAAATAACATGAACAAGTACTATGCTGCCCTTTGGTCCTCATTTTCTTCCACCGACGACCGTTCCAAATGGCTGGAATGGATTAATGGAATGGCATCAAACACATGGTACCATCCCACCAATTCCCCTCCAGCCAGTTAAGGTACCACCATCGTCCTGTTATGTGCTATGTTCAAAATACTGTTCCTCTATCACTTCAAATCAGCCTCTGAGGTCCAATTTGCGCGAGATGGCGAGCAAGATGCAATATAATTGAACAAGCAAACACTGAGTCGAGAGTGCAGAGGATGGGTCCTTGGAGCAGAGGAAGTGTCCCGCGAGCCGACAGGCCAACCTTGAAAGCTTGCAAGTGTGACTTTGGGCAAGCAGAACATCATTGCAGCCGATCAAAATAAAAATGTGTGAATCAAAAGATACGCAGTGCATTCAGGAAGCATTCACACCCTTGACTTTTTCCACATTTTTTTTGTGTTACAAAGTGGGATTCAAATGGATTTCATTGTAATTTTCTGTAAAGAATCTACACAAAATATTCATGACAAATCATACCAAATAAACACTAATATACACTACATGACCAAAAGTACGTGGACATCTACTCGTCGAACATCTCATTCCAAAATCATGGGCATTAAAATGGAGTTGGTCCTCCCTTTGCTGTGATAACATCCTCCACTCTTCTGGGAAGGCTTTACACTAGATGTTGGAACATTTCTGCGGGGAATTGCTTCCATTCAACCACAAGAGCATTAGTGAGGTCGGGCACTGATGTTGGGCGATTAAGCCTGGCTCGCAGTCGCTGTTCCAATTCATCCCAAAGGTGTTAGATGGGGTTGAGGTCAGGGCTCTGTGCAGGCCAGTCAAGTTCTTCCACACTGATCTCGACAAACCATTTCTATATGAACTATTCAATGATATTACTGAGCCATAAGAAACCTTCCTTAGATCTATAGTTAATTAAGAAACACATTAATGAGTACAGAAGAATGTTAAAGGATGTTTAAGCATCATACATGACTGTTGGGAGTGTGGTGGCCATACCTTTTTCTCCCTGGTGCAGCAGAGCTGACAAGCTAAAGATGAAGTTGCAGCAGATGTCTGTGGAGGGGTCTTGACCACGCTCTGGCTGTTCTCCAGACAGCGGTAATGCTGGAACATGTCCCAGTATCAAGGCACAAGGCGAGACCCAGGTGCAGACACAGGAGGCAGATGGTTGGAGTCTTACAATGTTTATTAATCCAAAGTGGTAGGCATGAGAATGGTTGTGGACAGGTAAAAAGGTCAAAACCAGATCAGAGTCCAGGAGGTACAGAGTGGCAGACAGTTTCATGATCAAGGCAGGCAGAATGGTCAGGCAGGTGGGTAAAAAGTCCAGAAAACAGGCAAGGGTCAAAACCGGGAGGACTAGATAAAGGAGAATGCAAAAAGCAGGGTTACGGGAAAAAATGCTGGTTGACTTGGAACATACAAGATGAACTGGCACAGAGAGACAGGAAACACAGGGATATATACCCTGGGGGGAAAAAAATATTTAAAAAAATCAGCGACACCTGGAGGGGGTGGAGACAATCACAAGGACAGGTGAAACAGATCAAGGTGTGACAGTACCCCCCACCAGGGATGCCACCTGGCGTCCTACCTGGGCCCAAACCTGGGTGACCGGGGTGTCGGCGGTGGAAATTGGCGATGAGGGCCTGGTCCAAGATGTCCTTAGCAGGAACCTAGCACCTCTCCTCTGGGACATAACCCTCCCAGTCAATCAGGTACTGGAAACCCCTGCCCCGTGGTCAAACCTCCAGGAGGCTTCTCACCGTATATGCTGGCTGGCCATCGAATACCTGAGGGGGGATGGACCTGGAAACAGGAGACAAAGGACAGTGAGACACTGGCTTCATTCTGGAGGGTGGATACGGAGGGTAAGGGGTAACACAAGACGGACAGCAGTGGAACTCAGGAGATGGGAAAAGGACCAATGAACCGGGGTGACAGTTTGCGGGACTTCCCGAGTGGAAATCCATACCCTCTGCCTGATGCGGTAGAGGGGAGCTGGGGTCCGGCGATGGTCGGCTTGACGACGATACCTAGAGTTGGTCTTGAGAATAGCTGTCCTGGCTCTTCTCCAGGATACATCGACAGCAGCGGACAAACATCTGGGCCGAGTGTACGCTGACCTCCTGCTCTTGTTTTGGGAAAAGTGGAGACTGATATCCCATGGAGCACTCGGAAGGCGAGAGTCCCGTGGCAGAACAGGGAAGGGTGTTCCGGGCATACTCCACCCAGATCAGTTGTTGGTTCCAGGTAGTGGGATTGATTGAGACTAGTCATCTCAATGTAGTTTCCAGGTCTTGGTTGCCTCGCTCAGACAGAATGTAGGTTTGGGAATGGAATCAGGATGACAGGCTGGCCGATGACCCAATAAGGTTGCAGAATGCCTTCCAGAACTGAGACGAGAACCCCGATCAGAGACCATGTCTACCGGGTGTCCATGGAGCCGGCCCACCATAAGCTGGGCCGTCTCCTTGGCAGAAGGAGCCCTGGAAGACAGATCAGCCTGGAGGATTGAGCCCATTCCAGGCCCCTTGACCGGACTGGATTAGGGGCAATCAGCCGGTTAGCCAGGCCTCCTTCAGGTCCAGGCAAGGAGCATTGTGCCTCGCGGACCAGGTTCTCAATACCCCAATCCACAGTGGCAAGGCATGAGGTAGGGAGAATGGTTTGAGGTCGAGGGTGTGGAAGAGGAACTGTATAGGTGGGAGAGGGCGTCAGGCTTCACATTCTTTGACCCTGGGCAGTAGAGATGGTGAAGTTAAATCTGGTGAACAGGAGGGCCCACCGATCCTGCCTGGAGTTGGGGCACTTGGCCTGTACGGGGATATTCCAGGTTATGATTGAGACGATGGGACAGGAAGGCACAGGGATGAAGCTTCTGGTCCTGAGCAGATCACTGGGACAGGAGGGGCCCCCACTCCAACATCCAAAGCATCCATTTCCTCCACCACAATTTGACGCGAGGGGCTCGGATGGATGAGAATGGGTGTTGTTGTAAACCGATGTTTCAGATCCACAAAGGCTTTGTCGACAGCTGGAGACCATTTGAACTGAACCTTGAAAGAGGTGGAGTGCCGAGAGGGGAGCCGCCAGGGTGCCGTAGTCCCGAATGAAATGGAGGTAGAAGTTTTCAAAGCCAAGAAACCGTTGCATCTGCACCCTGGACGTTGGTTTGAGGCCAATCCACCACTGCTTTCACCTTTCCAGGATCCATCTGAACATTGCCCTCAACAATGATTTATCCCAGAAAGGTGATTGAAGAGCGGTGGAACTCACTTCTCGACTTTCACAAACAGTTGGATCTCCAGGAGGCACTGAAGAACCTGTCTGACATGAAGAATATGTTACTGTGCAGATCGGGGAAAAAACAGGATGTCGTCAAGGTACACGAACACAAACCGGTTAAGCATGTCCCGAAGCATGTCATCAACCAAAGCCTGGAAATCAGCGGGGGCGTTGGTGAGTCCAAATAGCATGACTTGGTACTCATAAATGTCCACTGGCTGTGTTGAAGGCTTTCTTCCACTCATGAGAGTGGAAGACACCCTGGAGAGGTTCAAATGCCGAGGAGTAACGATTCTTGACAGTAATGTCGTTAACCTCTCTGGGATATGTGGGATGCTAGCTGGCCATCAAGCACCATAGTAAACAAAGAGAGGCAAGCAGGTGCGACACAAAACGCAGAAATAAAAATATAATTCATGCCTTACCTTTGACGAGCTTCATTTGTTGGCACTCCAATATGTCCTATAAACATCACAAATGGTCCTTTTATTTGATTAAATCCGTCGTTATATATCCAAAATGTCATTTATTTGGTGCGTTTGATCCAGAAAAACACCGGTTATAACTTGCGCAACGTGACAACAAAATATCTCAAAAGTTACCTGTAAACTTTGCCAAAACATTTCAAACTACTTTTGTAATACAACTTTAGGTATTTTTTAACGTAAATAAATCAATAAAATTGGAGACTGGATGATCTGTGTTCAATACAGGAGGAAAATAAACTGTAGCTAGCTTTCTGGTCACGCGCCCCTATCTAACAGTACACTTCAAGTGACCCTCGTTCAAGATGGCCGTACTTCTTCATCACACAAAGGAAAAACCTCAGCCAATTTCTAAAGACTTTTGACATCCAGTGGAAGCGATAGGAACTGCAAGAAGGTCCCTTAGAAAGCTGGATTCCCAATGAAATCCCATTGAAAGAGAGTGACCTCAACAAAAAAATCTGAATGGTTTGTCCTCTGGGTTTCGCCTGCTAAATAAGTTCTGTTATACTCACAAGACATGATTCAAACAGTTTTAGAAACTTCAGAGTGTTTTCTATCCAAATCTACTAATAATATGCATATCCTATCTTCTGGGGATGAGTAGCAGGCAGTTGAATTTGGGCATGCATTTCATCCAGACGTGAAAATACTGCCCCCTGTCACCAAGAAGTTAACCTCTCTGGGATCGTTTGGGATGTGAGTGTCCCACCTTGCCAACAGCCAGTGAAATTGCAGGGCACCAAATTCAAACAACAGAAATCTCATAATTAAAATTTCTCAAACATACAAGTATTATACACAATTTTAAAGATAAACATCTTGTTATTCCAGCCAGTGTCCGATTTCAAAAATGCTTTACGGCGAAAGCACACCATGCTAGATTATGTTAGGTCAGCGCCTAGGCACAGAAAACCATACAGGCATTTTCCAAAGAAGGAGAGGTGTCACAAAAGTCAGAAATAGCATTAAAATTAATCACCAACCTTTGATGATCTTCACCGGATGTCACTCCCAGGACTCCATGTTAGACAATAAATGTTTGTTTGTTCGATAAAGTTAATCTTTATGTCCAAAAACCTCATTTGAAATTGGCGCGTTATGTTCAGAAATGCATTGTCTCAAACAAACATCAGGTGAAATTGCAGAGAGCCACATCAAATGACAGAAATACTCATCATAAACATTGATGAAAGATACAAGTGTTACACATAGGATTAAAGATAAACATCTTGTTAATCCAGCTGCTGTGTCCGATTTCAAAAAGGCTTTATGGCGAAAGCACACCATGCGATTATGTTAGGTCAGCGTCTAGCCACAGAAAACCATACAGCCATTTTCCAACCAAGGAGAGGTGTCACAAAAGTCAGAAATAGCGTTAAAATGAATCACTTACCTTTGATGATCTTCATCTGATGGCACTCACAGGTCTCCATGTTTGTTCAATAAAGTTCATCTTTATGTCCAAATACCTCCTTTTTGTTTGCGCGTTTAGTCCAGTAATCCAAATGCACAAAGTGCAGGCACAAAGTCCAGATAAAAAGTCAAAAAAGTTCCATTAAAGTTCGTAGAAACATGTCAAACAATGTATATAATCAATCTTTATGATGTTTTTATTATAAATCTTCAATAATATTCCAACCGGACAATACTGTTTTCATTAGAAAGGAAAGGGAACGAATCTTGCGCTCACTGCCACGCCGCGAGACAAAACTAAAGGCTTTCAGCCTGGCCACTTTTTGAAACAGCTCTTATTCGATCCCCTTTCAGAATACAAGCCTGAAACAACTTCTAAAGACTGTTGACATCTACTGGAAGCCTTAGGAATTGCAATCTGACCCCATAGACACAGGATATTGGATAGGCAATCATTTAAAAAAACTACAAACCTCAGATTTCCCACTTCCTGGTTGGATTCTTCTCAGGTTTTTGCCATATGAGTTCTGTTATACTCACAGACATTATTTAAACAGTTTCGGAAGCTTTAGAGTGTTGAAATAGTGGCAACAGTCCATTTTAAGAGTGCTGCGGTTTTAAAAGAGGCAACTATTGATAATCACTTATCGCCAAATATGTGATAAAATACTATGTGAGACTGAGACTGAGCCGAGTTGTACCAATCCACGCCGCTCGTCGTCAGTCAGTATGGCTCAGTATTGAACAGCCTGCTGCCATTTCATGCACAAACCTTGTCCTGGAGAGCTATTCTCCTATAGGTTCACTTCATCCCTTACCTAGCCTACTTGTTCTGAGTCTTGACATGTAGTTTCTCTGCAAAACCAAAATCTCTGCTCTCAAATTAATATTTTGTGTGTGGCAATTATGTTCTGCTTGCTCAAAGCCACACTAGCAAACTCAAGTTTAATTTGAGCGCCCCCGCAGCAAGTGTGCTCAAAGGACCCATCCTCTGCTCCCTCAACCGCATTCTGCACTCTCAACCGGTCATTGCGCTCATCCTCTGCTTGCGGGACCAATCCTCTGCACTCTCAACCCAATGTTTGCTTACTCAAAGATGTTTCATCTTGTTCGACAGTGCCATCTTGTCATGCGGTGCGTGTAGCTGATGCATGGAATTCAGGCGCAGGAGAGCAGAGATGAGTGAACAAAGAAACACTTTACTGAGGCAAATGTAAGAACAGAAAGCAACCATGTCACAAAAACAAATGCCCAAAGAACAAGTGATGCAGCACAAAATACAACAACCAAGTACAGAGTACCGGCTGCCACAAATCACGGGCACAAATAAAACCCGGCGCAACCCAGCTGGAAGCGTGCCAACCTAGGCAATTAGCAATACCCCACACAGAGGGCAAGGTGAATGGAGATGGTGGAACTCCCGCAGCATTGAAGGGTCCAATATGTCCTCCACCGGGACCCGTGATGTTGACCACCGAACGTCGCCCGAACAAGGAGAGGGACCAACTTAGGCGGGAGTCGTGACAATCTGGACATTAGAGGCTGATTTGAAGCCATATTCCTCTCAAGCACTTTCTCTTGGCATGACATCACAGTGTTTTAACATAGTCAAAATTATAGCACTATTTAGGGAATAGGGTGCCATTTGGGACGTACAGTAGTTACTGAGCATGCCCCCTGATTGGGAAAATCAGTCAAAAGATCAAGACATTTATTTGTGAGTTTTTGATGGGGGGGTGGATTCGGTCGGGATTCAATTCCTGGTATCACATGAATCCACAAGACATGGAAAATGTGTAGAATTAAAGGAAATGAGCTTTGAAACGATTACATTTTCTCTCTGCCAACAAAAGGGTGTGAACAGTTTAGGGTCATGTAGGTTGTGAGGTGGGGGTTTGTTACTACGCCAATAAATTACAATATCCATCCGGACCTTTGCCACCTAGGAGATTTGGATGTCAAATAGTATGTGTACCCTTGACAGAGAGATTTGAGTAATGACCTGTCCACATGGCCGGCTTTTTAAAAGTGGCACATGTAAAGACTAATCAACTTAAGAACTGTATGTAGTATGTTTCTAATGGAGAAAATTGAACTAACTGAAGATTACAGAAAAATGCCCCTTTCACCGACACAGTCAGTCGTGCATAATTCTGTAGTCATTTGACGCAAATACGTCTGTTAAAACAGAAGGCATGTACAGGCAGCACTGCCTCTCCTCAACCATGAAAACAGATTGTTAGGATATGATTGACTTCATCTGTAGTGTCAAAGATAAGAGATCAACTTAGACGATTGGCTTTCTCGATATCTTTACATTTAATATTAAAAGACATCCGTCTTGGTGATGCAATGTATTTGAAAGAAGGGTGAGCATAGATGTGGCATAGATTAACCACTAAATTATACCCAGTGAGGACAAAGACTAAAATCATGCAAACATTGTCCAAAAACACTTACATTTCAAGCATTTCAAGAAAGTACATTTATACTGAACAGAAATAAAAATGCAACAATTTCAATGATTTTACTGAGTTACAGTTCATATAAGGAAATCGATCAATTGAAATAAAGGAATTAGGCCGTAATCTATGGATTTCACATGACTGGACAGGGGTGCAGCCATGGGTTGGCCTGGAAGGGCATAGGCCCACCCACTTGGGAGCCAGGCCCACCCACTGGGGAGCCAGGCCCAGCCAATCAGAATGGGTTTCCCCACCAAAGGGCTTTATTACAGATAGAAATACTCCTCAATTTCATCAGCTGTCTGGGTGGCTGGTCTGAGACGATCCTGCAGGAGAAGAAGCAGGATGTGTAGGTCCTGGGCTGGCGTGGTTACACGTGATCTGCAGTTGTGAGGCTGGTTGGACGTACTTCCGAATTCTCTAAAACGAAGTTGGAGGCGGCTTATGGTATATAAATACATTTTAAATTCTCTGGCAACAGCTCTGGTGGACATTCCTGCAGTCAACATTTTTTGTCCCCAGCACAAGGTGCACCTGTGTAATCATCATGCTGTTTAATCAGCTTCTTGATATGCCACAAATGTCATGTGGATGGATTATCTTGGCAAAGGGGAAATGTTCACTAACAGGGATGTAAACAAATGTGTGCACAACATTTGAGAGAAATAAGCTTTTTCTGCATACAGAACATTTCTGGGATATTTTATTTCAGCTCATGAAACATTTGTTGATTGATGTTATTCTTCAATAACACAGACCCCAAAGAAAATCAGGTTAATTCAAAGAGAACAAATCATAGTTGTTATGTTTGGAAGTATATGGTAATTCTTCCCTGTCCTCAGTGATTCTCCACAGAACAAATCGTCAGTGTAGTATCTGGGATCTACATCTGTTTATATTAGGTACTGTGCTGTTACTAAGCAGTAATGCATTACGGCAGTGTTATGTTACTACACCTAATAGGAAATGCACATGCACACTGGAATGCCGGGAACTGTAGAGCTCGAGGGGTTTTGACTAAACGAAAACTAACTGTACTCCCGTCTCCTGCCTGGTCATTTCTCCACAACACAAATATTACAGTGGCGACGAGGTGATTAAACTACATAAACGGACATTGCTTGAAGGGAAGAATGTTGCGTGAGTCATGAAACTCAAAATAATTATGTAATTCGTCAGTTATATTTATTTTCTTTTGCCAGTAGAGAAGGCTAACCACTGCTAGCACTGCTAGTACAGTATTCAGGAGCTGCCAAGTAGCAAGACTATTGGAGTCCAGAATAGCGACACTGCCCTCTGGTGGTTAAATAAAAGAAACTGTCTCATTGAACCCATTGAAATTAGGCGATCTCAGTGGAGAAATATTGGCAAGAAGAAAGAAAAAGGAAGAAGGAACGTAACACGGTGTGTACATTAATACAAATGAGTGCAGTGAATTAAATAATTGCAGAAATTTCTGAAGTGAAGAAGTAGATGAATATTCAGAAAATTAAGGAATATAAGGAAACTGAACAATTAACTGTGAAAATGGCAACCATTGGTCGAGTACCAGAGTTTTAGGCTACAAAAGAGGATTTTGATTCCTATTTGGAGCGTTTTGAGTGTTGGCTGGCTGCAAATGAAATCAAAGATGGAAAGAAAGCAGACGTATTTCTCAGTGTTTTGGGTCCAACTGAGTATGGATTGCTGAAAGGTCTCATTGAACCAATGAAAGCAGTGGAGTTGAACTATGCAGAACTGACTGAAACTCTTTCAAGGTATTTCAAGCCTAAGCCAATTCTCATTGCAGAACGTTTCAGATTTTACCAACGTCACCAGAGTCAAGGGGAAACCGTGGCTGACTACATCCTTGCTTTGAAAAGGCTGGCAAGTACATGTGAGTTTGCACGATTTCTTGATGATGCTCTCCGAGACAAGTTTGTATGTGGTCTCACAGGTGAAGCATATCACAGAAGGCTCCTGTCAGAGAAGGACCTGACCTTAAGAAAGCCTGTGATATAGCACTTGGACTCGAGCTTGCCCACAGGGATACTATTGAGCTATCGGGACATGCAGAACGTCAGAAAGGTGTTCACAAGGTCAGTGATGCACGTGGTGGAAAAAGCTCACAAAGGTCACACTTTTTTCAGTCCCGTCCTCAAGGTTACACAAGAACAAAGCAGCCCACATCTCAAAGGTCTAAGCCAAGTTGCTACAGATGTGGGGGAGATAATCATCAGCACAGTGAATGTCGATTCCATAATGAAAAGTGCCACAATTGTGGAAAGGTTGGACATTTACAGAGAGTGTGTAAAGCCTCAAAACGCA
Source organism: Oncorhynchus kisutch (assembly GCF_002021735.2). Classification (NCBI taxonomy): domain Eukaryota; kingdom Metazoa; phylum Chordata; class Actinopteri; order Salmoniformes; family Salmonidae; genus Oncorhynchus; species Oncorhynchus kisutch. Next base: position 67,712,740 of record NC_034187.2, on the reverse strand, counting down.
CAGCAAGAGCGCACAAAGTGTCAGACGCATCACAAGAAGTGGAAGGTATAACTGAAAAAGTAGTGGAACTCTTCACAGTGTACACAGCTCAACAACTAAAAGATGGAATCTATCTCAACATGGAGTTAGCGGGAAAACCAGTAAAAATGCAGCTGGACACCGGAGCGTCTGTATCTCCGGTTCCAGTGAGACTCTACAAAGAAAAACTGAAAGAGTGCCCTCTAAGGCCCGCCTCCATCCGCCTTTCTTCATACACTGGTGACACTATTCCTGTGTTAGGGCAGATCCAGGTACCAGTCCGGTATGAGGGGAAGGAGTGGACGCTACCGCTTGTCATTGTTAAAGGAGAAAAATCAGCCTTGTTAGGCAGAAACTGGCTACAAAAGATCAAGTTGAACTGGGGAGAAATCTTCAGTCTGAGAAATGACAAACCAGTGAGTCAGGCTACACTCACTAACATGCTGGAGACGCACAAATAACTTTTCAAAGATGGCTACGGTGAAATACAAGACTTCACAGCAAAAGTCAGAGTGCAAGAAGGAACCAAGCCTATCTTTCACAAACCACGTCCAGTTCCCTATGCTCTTAAGGAAGCAGTAGAGAAGGAACTGGACCGCCTACAGAAGAATAACATAATCACGAAAGTAGCGAGGAGCGACTGGGCCGCTCCGATTGTTGTAGTCCCAAAGAAAGACAAGACCGTCAGAATGTGCGGTGACTACAAGGTCACAGTAAACCGCTGCATACTACCAGAGGAATATCCACTACCAAACGCTGAAGATCTGTTTGCCACTCTAGCTGGTGGGAAGGTTTTCAGTAAGCTGGACCTGGCATTCGCTTATCAGCAACTGAAGCTGGATCCGGAGTCAGAACAGTATCTGACCATCAATACACACAAAGGGCTATTCAGATTCAATCGCTTGGCCTATGGAATCTCGACAGCTCCAGCGATATTCCAACAAACAATGGATCAGATCTTGGACGGTATAGACCATGTTGTGTGCTTCATGGACGACATCCTCGTGTCAGCACCAACCATTGGAGAGCACCTTGTAGTGCTGGACAAAGTGATGTCAAGACTGGAGAAATATGGAGTGAGAATGCAACGCAGCAAGTGTGAGTTCCTCCAGGACTCCGTGGAGTATCTCGGATACAAGATTGATGCACAAGGCCTGCACCCAACCAACAGCAAGGTGGAAGCAATCGTAAACGCTCCAGCACCCACAAATATCTCAGAGCTGAGGTCATTTTTGGGGCTCCTGAACTATTACGGAAAGTTTGTGGCAAACTTGTCCACATTGTTGCATCCGCTTCACCAACTGCTGCAGGCCGATACAAAGTGGAATTGGTCCCCACAATGCGAAGAAGCATTCAAGACTTGCAAACAGCGTCTGCTAAAGAGCAAGTGGCTTGCCCACTATAACACAGAGATGAAGCTGAGACTCGCGTGTGATGCATCTCCATACGGAGTAGGAGCCGTCATCTCACATGTTCTATACGTCAGGTGAAGAACACCCTATTGCATTTGCATCACGGACTCTGTCACCAAGTGAGAAAAATTACGCTCAAATTGAGAAGGAAGCCCTGAGCATAATATTCGGAGTGAAGAAGTTTCACAAATACCTCTACGGAAGGAAGTACCAAATGCTGACAGATCACAAGCCTCTGTTGGCCATCCTTGAACCAAAATCAGCTATACCAACCCTTGCTGCACTTCGAATGCAACGTTGGGCTCTGATATTGTTAGCCTATGACTACGAGATTGAGTACAGACGATCCAGTGATTACGCAAATGCCGATGCACTATCAAGACTACCATGCAATAGTGACTCCGACAGTGAAGATGATAGAGCAGTCTTCCAGATCTCTCTCATTGATGAACTGCCCATATCTGCTTCTGACATAGCAGAGGAAACAAGGAAAGACCCAGTGCTTTCCAAAGTCTTGGACTTAACATTAGGCGGTTGGCCAACCTTCGTAAATGACGATAACCTTCGTCCATTCATCGACAAGAAAGACCAGTTGTCCACTGATCAAGGGTGTGTTTTGTGGGGATCAAGGGTGGTGGTACCTCACAAATTCCAGAGGAGACTGCTATCTGACCTGCATGAGGGACATCCAGGGATCACTCGAATGAAAGCACTCGCTCGCAGTTATCTGTGGTGGCCTGGACTGGATCAGGTCATTCAACAGCATGTAGGTCACTGCTCACCTTGTGAAGCTGTTCGCAACAAGCCTGCTGCTGCACCTCTTCATCCATGGTCCTGGGCTGCTACACCTTGGGAACGCATCCATGTGGATTACGCCGAAATTGACAAGCAACATTTCCTTGTTGTCATCGATGTCCATTCCATTCCAAGTGGATGGAAGTGTTCCCTACTCAACTGACCACAGCTGAGAAGACCATCAATCTTCTCAGACACCTGTTTGCATCCTTTGGACTAGTCAAGGAGCTCGTATCGGACAATGCCCCCCCGTTCACGTCAAACGATTTTGAAATGTTTCTCAAGAACAACGGAGTAAGGCACATCCTGTCACCACCTTACCATCCGGCATCAAACGGAGCAGCGGAGAGAGCCGTGCAAACCTTTAAGAAGGCCTGGACTAGACTCGAGGTTCAGTCTGTGCCCATCCACCAAAGGCTTCCCCGGTTCCTGTTTACTTACCGTAACACCCCACACACAGTAACGGAATGTACACCAGCTGAACTGTTTCTGAAACGCCAACCACGTACCCGCCTGACATTGTTGAAACCAGACTTATCAAGCACTGTGGCAAAGCACCAGCTACAGCAGAAGAAAGTTCATGACAGACACTCAAAGACTGTCAGAGAATTCAAAGAGAAGAGAGGGTGATGGTACGTGATTTCAGACACCCCAAGCGCCTGTGGAACTCAGGTGTGATCTTGCAACGCAGAGGACCTTTGACTTACCTAGTCCAAATTGGTCATCGCCAGGTCAACGTTCACGTGGATCATCTGCTATGGTCCAACGCCCCAGCAGAGACATGCCGAGAGAACAAGAACAATAACGACCCCCAGGACTATTCTCCTGACTGTGGACGTACGGGAGAGACAGAGCCTGACCTTCCACCCGAACCTGGCCCACCACAGGAAGCCCAGAGGAGCGGAGACATCCTATTCGACAGCGAAGGGCAACTCAAAAGCTTGACCTGTGAGTTGAGCTGGTTAAGGAGGTAACGGACAGTAAAACAAACACTTTAATATGTCCTAGATAAAAGGAAAGAAAAAGGACATTACCTGGGTTAGTTAGGACACACACTCCATCTTCGGGGCAGAATAATCCCCTGGATTGTGCTGGGCTCTGAAAAGTCTGCTTCAACCCAGTAGTTACATTTTTTAAGAATGCATTGTTCAGATATTGCATTAGTAGTTACCTAACATATTTACCTTGTTCTCTGGGAGTTAAACACTATGGGGGAGGAGTGTAGTATCTGGGATCTACATCTGTTTATATTAGTTACTGTGCTGTTACTAAGCAGTAATGCATTACGGCAGTGTTACGTTACTACACCTAATAGGAAATGCACATGCGCACTGGAATGCCGGGAACTGTAGAGCTCGAGGGGTTTTGACTAAACGAAATGAACTGTACTCCCCGTCTCCTGCCTGGTCATTTCTCCACAACACAAATATTACAGTCAGGATGTCATTTATAACCCAACCCTAGCCTGTGGTTGACAGATGGTT